>NW_019101534.1:0-7803 GCF_001856785.1 Myzus persicae | reverse complement strand
AAAATAGTATATGGGAAACAACATTTTTATTTGTTATTGTTCTTGTTTGGAAAATGTAATGGACGATAGAAAATTATGTGATTTCAATATCCATCTCCAAATCATTTGGCCAAGTATATTTGTAGTAAATACAGATCAACTTAGTTCTTACTGTTCTTAGTAATAATTACTATGCCAGAATGTAAAATTTGAATATATGCAACTTATAAGTACTTCTGAACAGAGAACATTATATTTTTAAGTATGTATGATGTAGATAGGCAACCATCTTGTTGTGTCCAAGTAGATGGTAATAAGTAAATGAATAATATAATATATATGAAGTTGTATTAGGTTTGTGCTATGGTGTATTGGTGTCAGCCAATAATTTTAAGAGTATAACAAATTTTGTGTTATCAAACTTTGAATAACATTTATTGGTGGTGTAACTGAATGAACAAAACTGATTTAACTGAAAATAAAATTTAAATAAAAACTGTTAAGACGTCATAATAATGTATGGTAATATATGTACAAATTAATGTATTAATCATAACAATTTTTCTACATATACATTTTAAGAAAACTTACCAATAAACTGAATGTAGGTACAAATGTTGTGCCACAGAATATAACAATTGGTTGTGCTTTCCAAGTGGTTGGTATTCATGTATTATCAAATTTACATCACACTTCATAATATAAACTTAAATACATATGTATATTTTTGATTGAAATATCAAATAAAATACATAAATATATCCCAAATTAGGACTTAGGTATAATGTAATTTTAAGTTCAATGGAATATTTTTGACAAACTTCTTGATTCAACAACTATTTTGTTAGGTATATTATGCTTTTAAAGAAATTTAAACTGTCTGTTTACTTATAACGGTTTACAACATAAACTAACTATACATATTTAACTATTAAAGTAATAGTGCTATGCTGCATGGCCACATGGTTTAGTATTTTATTTCACAAGTTTTAAAGTTTTTTTATCAGTAATCAGTATTGATTTTTCTTTACTATTATCATTAATTAATTAATATGATATTATAATATTTTAATCAATTCTATTATCTCATAAGACCGTGGTCATCATAGATAATTATAAATAATGATAAAGGTATCGCCAAATATCGGTAATTGTAATACGATTATTATTGTTCTATGGTAATATTGATTATGGAGGGGATTTGGTGCGACAGTCAAGGTCAACAAAACGTAGCTTTAATGGTTAAATTAGCATAAAGGTGTAATAGCACTAATAGCTCGACATTCAATTAATGAGGTTCAAAGCACAACAATTATCAATATGTTTAATGTTAGGTACCTTAGGTAGTTAGTTCGAACGGTATCGAATTTATCAGTTATAGCTTCTGGGCTTTACAAATTAAAATTTTCCAGCGGTACCGACTTTCAACCACCAATACTTTGAGGAGCTGTATCTCGCAAACGAATCATTGAAAAATAAAAATGTTAACGCGTAAATTCACAATAAAAATGGGATTATTAATTCATCATATTTTTATTATATGTTACCATTTGAAAATCAAAAGTTGATAGTGGTTTCACTTATAAATATAAGGGTGAAAAAAATTAAAATATTATACGGTTTTAGAAAAACATAAACCTAGAAGTTTATAAAAAAAAAAATTCAAAAAAAGTTAATACTTTTCGAGATAATTAGTGTACCCACTTAAATGGATCAGCCTGTGTACACTGAAAAAATCACTTATAATACATTCACGTTACACTTGAATAAAATAACCACAGGTAAAGGTTGATCAACAAGGCATTCAATATAAATGTTTTTTTCTTATAGAACTGTTGATACTAGGCCATGAGTCTAGTTATTTTATTAATATTTGTACATATAAGTTAAATAATGAAAAAATAAAAAAGTTTGTATGGGCCACAAATAATAATAATCATTGTTTGTGAAAGTGGCAATCGTTTTTGAATCATCTTGTAACGAGTAAATACTTGATAGTTAAATAACTAAAGGCTTATCGCCTATAAAAACTTGGATAGAAAGCACCCAAAAATCTGATTGATCAAGGAGAAAAGTCGTAGACAAACGCTTTTTAATCTCCCTGTAATTGTAAAAATCGGCACAGAACCGACATTTTATACCTACTTTCGTAGGACCCAGTTTAGTTTCATCTGCTTTCAGAAATGCTAGAAAAACAGTATCACCTTCCCCCTTCGATTCTAGGTCTAAGTGTTCGTTCTCTACTGGTTGTAAGGAGGTTCCTTGAGTTTCTGGAGGTTCTGACTGGTGGTAATGACTCGATGAGATTTGAGCTCTCGTATATACTATTTGGATACGACTCAGTGCGTCAGAATTTGTATTATTCACTCCTAGTTTGAAATGGATAGTGTACTGGTACTCTTCCAGCTTGAGGCGCCAACGTGTGAGTCTTGATCCTGGATCGGTAATAATAAGCAACCGTACTAGTGCTCGATGATCGGTAATTATATTGAACTTTTGCCCGAATAGATAAGGTCTATAGATCTTAATTCCACATACTATACTGGTTAGCTCCTTCTTGGTTGTGTAGTAGTTAACTTCTGTCTTATTTAAGGTACGAGATTTAAATGCTATCGGCAAATATTTTCCTATCGGTCTTTGCAACATTACGCATCTGATCGCGTAGTCACTTGCATCACAAGTCAAGTTAAATGGTTTAGATAAGTCTGGATACTGTGGTATTGGAGCCTGCGTCAAGAGGTCTTTTAACTGTTCAAAATATTGTTGGCAAAGGTCGCTCCATCTGAACGTCACGTCTTTTTTTAACAATGAGGTCAGTGGCTTAGCGATCTGCCCATAGTTTCTGATAAATCTTCTGTGGTAGCCTGAAAGTCCTAAAAAAGACTTAACCTCTTTCACATTTCTTGGAATTGGAAATTGTTTCACACAACTTATCTTCTGAGGGTCTGGCTTGACTCCTTCGTCAGTGATTTGATGTCCGAGATAATTATCTTCTTTTTGGAGAAATTCGCACTTCAGTGGTTGAAGTTTGAGATTGTATTTGCGGAGTCTCTGAAAAATCTCTGTGATTTTCTGGGAATGGCCATTTAGATCTTTTGCATAGATGATGATATAATCTAGATATACGAATGCTTTGATTCCATTTGTATCAAATAAAATTTTATTCATGAGCCCCTGGAAAGTTTCTGGAGCTCCCCACATAGCATACCAACTTCAAATAAATGTTAATTTATTGTAGCAATTATAATATTAATCATTAAATCAACGTTTTGATTAAGAAACATTCATATTAACATTAAAATAAACTTGCATTAATATTGATTGGACAAAAGCTCTAGGTTGAATTAACACTTTGTTCTAAACACACAACCAATGTTGTTGAATTAAGCTCAATCAAACCTTGGTTTTAGTGTTTAAATAATATTTATTTTAGATTTATTAAATCCAAATAAACCATAATTTAACCTTCATTACCAGTGTTTAATCAGTTACTAAATATGATTATGATGTATAATAATTCCTTAGAATTTTGGTATATTAAGGTCATAATTCATAGTATTAATAAAATAATAACATACAATATAATATTATGGGGGCACAATATATACTCAAAACCGTATTTGTATTCGACAAAAAATCATAACAATATGGAATGTATGTATTTTTTATTGTTATAGTATTAATGTTACACAAACTACATATGTATATATATTTTACAATTTAATATGCAATTGTTTGTAATAAATTATAAAAACATTTTTATTTTTAATAATAATAATATAATAATATTTATTCTAAATTGTTAAAACATAATAATTATCTGCCTTGACAACTGCAATAAATGGCCATTAGATTTAAATATAATACAAAATTAAGTAAAATGAGAATTCATCAAAAAAAAAAAAAAAATTAATCCGATGGCTTTCCGGGTTCATTTGAGATAAATAAAAATAACACTCATTGCCACACATCCATGGAAAAAGTGTTGCATAGATATAAAAAATATTAGTGGTTAATTTGCCATAGTAGTAACCACTGCAGAATCCTGTTTCTTTTTTAATTTAAATTGGGATTGAATCAGCACATACTTAATAACTTCTTCTATGTCATTAGTACAAGTTTCTATCATAGAAAACTTCTTGATTTGTTGAAGAGACTCTAAAAAAGAAAAATCTAATATTTAACAACAAATAAATTATTACAAAAATAATATAATAGTATGAGTTAAATATGAAATAATAATTTTATATTTTTTTTACCTAACTAACAGAAACTAATATTCAAAATATAGTTAAAACTATATGAAAATCATCTTACATGTATTAATCTTAGCTTTTTGTCAGTAATTTACAAATAATAAAGCAAAATCATTATATTACACATATATAGGTTTTTTAAAATTAAGTTAAATAATGTTGTTGCGTATATTAAAAAATGAAATAATTAATATACACCGCTTTAAGGGGATTCGATACCGTCATTTTCTGTTTTTGTCTAACACACGCGTGACATAGTAATTTAGACGTGTTTTTTGCCAAACATACTTATTGATCTAATGAAGCGATAATAAATCTGAAAACAGATTTAAATTTGTTGTTAAGTCTACTTAAAATCGACTCTCCCATATTTTTGATATTATCCCCCAAATTCCTAAAAATGTCATATTAAAAAAGAGCATTTAAAAATTTTTGTATTTCAATTTTCGGAGAAGTTAAAATCTAAAAATCATAAATGTGGGAAAGTCGATTTCAAGTAGACTTGACGAAAAATTCAAATCTGTTTTCAGATTTATTATCGCTTCATTAGATCAATTGGTATATTTGGTAAAAAACACGTCTAAATTACTATGTCACGCGTGTGTTAGACAAAAACAGAAAATGACGGTATCGAATCCCCTTAAGGTGGTTCCAGTCGATCAAAAAAAATCGTTTTTAGAAGTCCCGCTATGACAAAATTGTGAGACTTCGGATGGTTCGATTTTAATGCTGTAAAAATAATAACATTTCTTAACATCTACTCTGTAGAACCGTCGGAGTAATTTTTCTAAGTTTTAACTTTTGACAGTATTATAATATCATGCAAATTTCAGTTTTTACAACATTTTCATTCAATCATATGTATTGAATAAATTAATATTTATAAAAAAAACTCTTCGTCCGTTCTTTAGAGGAGGTGTTAAATTTTTTTAGGATTTTTACAGAATTAAAATCACACCAATCTAAGTCCCACAATTTTGTCACAGCCGAAGTATGTTTTTACACGAAGAGTAACTGAATACTTTTTCCTAATATAAATTAACCTGACATGTGCCTGCGAGTGCGAGAACGCCAAATTTCGATTACCAATTAATTACGCGACGTTTACCCGGATCGTCGCGCGTTGACCGGATGCCGACCATTTACCGAGAAACAATTTTCGATAATTATCAGATTATAATATTAGTCTAATAATAACAATAATGTTTTTCTATAATACACCACAAAACTGCAAATTCGCATTTACTCAGTCATAAACCTAGTCCTTACTCCTTAGACAGTTATTATTTTTTGATTGTAATTTGAACATATTGTGATTTTTTTTTACCTACCTTTTTACAAATATTTTTAACGATGGCTAATACGAAAAATTGGCGTATGGGTAAAAAATCAAAATGTTTTCCGAGTAAAAGCATAAAAAATAAAGGAAATATTGGTGCACTTGTAAAAAAAAAGGTAAGTGAAGTTAATGTTTGTACAATTAAATTTAAAAACCTGACATAATTGCTTTCGGTTGAGTCACTGGTCATATTAGATATTAATTTCACAAAATATTATTATAGAAATGTTACACATTTTTATGTAAAATTATATGAACACCATACATATCAGAATAAAATTCAATTTTGCTGGTTAAATACCTTAGAAAATCACGAAGATTAGAAATTGTTTTGCATAAAAAAATAATATGATAACGAGTATTTTTTGTTATAAAAACGACTTTATATTAGATATATAATACTAAACTTCTTTAGGAATGAATATAAACAAATCAGTGATCCACATATTCACAGGGAGGCCGTAATTGTACGGAAAATAATTGACCGGAATGATAAAAAAAACGGAAAGTAAAATTACGGAACGTAATACTGCGAAACGTAAAATAACGGAATTTAGTGGTTCAAACCATAATTTTGCGGAATGTAAAATTACGGAACCACAAATTTGCGGAAAATAATAATTTGGAACGTATACTTACGGAACCAGAAAAATGCGGAATGTAATATCACGGGTAGTAATACCCTGGAATGTATTATCCAGGAACGTAAAATCGCGGACCGTAATTTTGCGGAAAGTAAAATCGCGGAATTTAAAATACCATAAACCAATGATTCCCAACATAGATAAGTATATCTAATTACAGAATAGTCGAATCAACTTAGGGTTTTTTTTAAAATCTTCTACTGTAGAAGTTCTATAAATTAATCATTGGCAAAATTAATGATAGTTGGGAATATATTATTATAATTGTATCTTAAATGGAAGGCATAAAGGGCCCCTGCTCCTCTCCTAGTATATTATCTAAGCTCCAAACATGACTTTTTAATAAATTGAATATAAATGTTTGAGGTTAGGTTAATTTAGTACCAATAGTACCTAAATATTTAGTTATTTTAGTTTAAGAACTGTATTTGCTGAAATTTAACACATTATAAAAAATAAAGTATTAGCCACGGTTTAAGATATATATGTATATGTATATATATATGTATGTATGTTAAAATATATATGTATATCTTAAACCGTGGTATTAGCGATAGTATTGGCGATTGAAAGCTTATCATTTTTTAGGCCGGCGCGGCGGGGGTAGATCTGTAACGGGGAACTGATAAAAGATACACATCGTCCCCATTACAGCTTATCACTTTCAATCGCCAATATAAACATAAATAATTAAACGCTGTGGCTATATCCCCGACAGTCGGGTCTTTATTAAAGTCCCGACAACTATGATAACAAATACGCATGCTCGGATAATATACATGATAACAATACAACAATGATAATACGATAATTATTATTCATTAATAATGCGATAATTAACTGATTTTACAATTTAAACATAAAATTGAACATAAAACATATTTTATTTTATTTACCTAGGTCATCAGTGGATGGTTCTATTTTTGTCTTAATATCTTCTTTTTCTTCATCTTGGATTTTATGCCACATAAGCTATTTATATTTTTTAGATTCTGAGTAAAGCGAGGAATGCAATGGTTTTACAATGATGTTTATTTTTTTTTTAAATATCAAATGTATCGCTTTTTCTAAAAGGGAATTCTCTTGGGATAGTACTTAGTAGACAAGGGAAAAGCTTTCATTTTAATTTTGGAAGTTTTTTTTTCTTGTAATTTGTTGTAAACCGAATGTACCACTGCACTTTGCTCTGTTTATCGTCTGTTAATCTCTGTTAATCATTGTTAACAAGTATAAAACAAATCTCCATGTCACATATATCCCCAGTATCAACTGTCTGGTTATTTGGCCATAACATATCCATCACCATTTCCCTCTTAACCGTTGTCGTGGTTTACATAGAATTTCCTTGTAACATAATATGGAGGCGCCCGGTGCCGATGCCATTTCATCCTCAAAAATATACTCTGCGGTTATAACAATACCTTGTAGAATCAACCAAATTTCATATTTTTTTTTATAATATTCTAACCTAACCCTTAAGCATGGGCACAATTTTAAATAAATAACATGAAAAAAAAATAGAAGGTCTTTTTTTATCACCCTCAGATTTGAAATTGCGCCCCTGGACATAACAATACTTATAATT
>NW_019101533.1:0-7872 GCF_001856785.1 Myzus persicae | reverse complement strand
CTTATATTCAAATACTTTTACTCAGATACTTTCACCTCTGGACAACAGTATCATTTTCCAAGTCATTTGGAAACAAAATGGTTGGTGTCAATGCCATTCGTTTAGTAGCCCTATGGTATCGCTTAATATCTGGTGTAGTTGCAGCACCTATATAAGTTTAAAATAAAATCAAACTTTCATTAGATAAATCTTTACAACCTAAAAAAAATAAATGATAATTTTTTTGTTATTGAACTCTTAATTGTAAACTATCAAATGGTGTGATTATATTTTTATTAAGAATGTAAAACTAATACTTCCTTTTATAAAACAAAATGATTAATTACCCTTATTAGTCTTGTAGCCCATGTTAATTGATGGACACCAATCAGGATGTTTGTTATTGGTATAGCAAGCTGGTTTACCTAAAGAACAAGTATTACAAAAATAGGTACATACAAAATACTAAAACACATTTAACTGTTAAATTATACAAATCCTTACCACTTTTAAAATGAGAAGAACATATACGCATAGCATCAACCTGCTTATTCTTTAAATCAACTCTGTGAAGGGATTTCAGCCACATATTTCGTTGGTCCTCCTGTAGTTTTTGAAGATCTGTTGCTGCACTTTTTTTTTTTTTTTGGAAAACGGTAAAATGATACACTTTTATTGGTTGTTTTATTTGTACAACCATAAACTGCACAAACAGTTGGCATATTTAAAACTTTAAAAGTTTAAACAACAAATTAAAAATTAATAACTACACTCGTCCGTACCATACAATTATAAAATCAAAATGTTTGTACCATCAATAAGTGATAACGTAATTATGATAACAGAATGGCAGCCATACTATAATGATCAATACAAGCCACTCATTGCACTCGCCCCATCATAACCTTGACCAATTAAATTTTCAATTTTAAGTCCTAGTTTTCCCATTTCTCTTATAACTGTACATGCCATTCCTTTTCCACTAGCATCATAAATAGGAACAAATTCTAAAAAGTCTTCTCTAATAAAACCATTATCAATATAACTTATACACAAAGACATTTGTTCGACGCAAGATATATCACAAGTTTCATCTGCCAAAATAGTCAAAAAAATTGATTGGTTTACTTTCAACACAATTTATTTTTGAATGAGAGAACCGCATATTTGTATTATTTCATTTTGAATAATGGGACTAAAGTAAGCCGGTTTCCCCGATGAATTCATCAAATGACTTTTCAGTATTAAATCACTTCTTAATGCTCGATATCTTAACAAAGCTCTAAAGTCACAGTCATTATTATCTTTTTCGCAATTAAAAATAGGGCCACTATCGTTGTGACCTCTCACTGCTAACTCTTGACGACCACAAAATATAATAGTTTCTATTGTTGGAATTAATTTTAAGCGATTTTCGATGACTTGAGCTTTTTTAAAATAATCTACTTGTGTAGCTACATCAAATTTTTTATTTATTATTATTATAACAAACTCATCCGCTCTTAACGTTGACAATTTATGATAGTCAGCATTTGAGTGCATTGTAAAACATGCGGGAGCATTTTTCCAATTAATAAACTACCGGAAAGTTATATGAAGTATGAGGCTGCCATGGTTTTTTCAATAAATCATATTTAAGCTTATCGTCAGATATTCTTGTATTAATATATAAACCAATATCATACATTTCAGTTAATTCAATTAAATTAGTTGTATCAGTATTCCTTTCAATTTCGGTGTTTTTAATAATATTTGATGAACAAGGAATATTATCACTATGATTAGGCTCGTGCACAGCGGTTTTTTGATTAAAAAAATGTTGTAATGTAGGTTGTGATGTCATACTTGAATACTTGATAGTTGATCCTTATTAGAACTTGATATCTCGTGGATTGTTGGATCGTAACAGAAATATTATTTTTCGTAATTTAAATGACACTTACATATTATAATTACACACGCGACTCACACAAAGCACTGAATTGGCCACAATATAATGAAACAACCTAAGTCAGAAAACAAACTAAATTCTGTTTATCGCGTCTAATTTGGTCGTAATTCGTAATAAATATAATAAGTATATCATCGAGAATTTGAGTGGCCGTTAAAGTCATAGACATAATATAGATGGACTGCGCGTTCTTCCCCCCTCGCCATCAATAAATTCATCCATAATAACAACTAACAAGACATGAGAAGGTAAAATAACATGGATAAAACATTTTTACTGTTTTTATTCCAAGGTATTATTTGGTTTAAATAAAAGTGATAACTGATAAGACTCGTTAAGTGTAAAATATAATATAGGTACCTTAATTATTTATTATTCATTTTTTTAAGAATCAAAAATTAAAATATTACATGTAAAATAAGTAGTTACTGATGCTTGAAATGAATAGCTTTTGTTTATACTGCCCTTATTCTTGAAACAGGTTCGCTTTTTGTTTTATTTAAATGATGCAATCTTATTGTCATATAAAATTTTAAAGCTAGTCTTATAATTTGTGAAGTATGATGGTTAAGAGGATCTTGTGTTTTGATGTGTTCATTCAGACAGTTGAAGTAATTTGTAATCTGAATACTAGAAATTGATTTTATTGTTAAAAATTCAATGATGTTTTTTTGAGAGTCTATTTTATGTTGGAATGATCTAAAAGTAAATTCTGCAATTTTGCATATTTGAGCTATATATTTGTTTGGTTTTGTTAAAGCCCCTCTATTTTTTATGTTAATTAAAGATGCATCATGTTGAATATCCATCTTTAATGCTGAAACACAAACGCTGCATTTAATTACTTTTATAACTTTTTTAGTTACGACACCGGCTATGTACTCAATGACATCATTAATGTATTTATCATTGCATAAATTATCAAATTTATTAAACAACTCGCTATCATTTTCTATTTCAGCAAAACTGAAGATGTCATCATTATTACAAATGCTATTTGCTTTATTAGTACTTGGAACATGTAAAATTGAAGTAGAATCTTGTGATGCACAATTAGTTCCAGAGTTTGTGGCTATTTGACTTAATTCTGTGTGAACAATCAATCTTTTATATGCCGCTTCAAATTGTGAGGCTGTCGGATTGTTATTAAATCCCCCACGAGTTCTAATTAATGAAAAAAACATTTCCAAGTGGTCCTGGGAAGTCTTGTATGTGAGTAAAAAATAAATTTCTTCTGTTTTTATATTTTCTTTAAAAAAATTGCTCACACTGGTTAAACAAATTATAAGTCCTAAGAATCCTGTTTTCCTTTTTGATTCAATTACAGGAATGTAATTGAATTTGTTTTCTTTTTGGTTCCATACTTTAGTTTGCAATGCTTTTAAGTATTCAATTGCCGTACTGATAAACTCATCCACAAAAGTCTCTATGTCTAATTTAATTGGTTTTTTGTATTCAGTTTGCCCCAAAAAGTTCCTTGTATTCAAAAAATCAAAAATATTATTTATCATTCTACAGAAAAATGTGGTTGATTCGCTGTTTGAAAATTCTTTTAGTCCAACATTTTTAGAATAATCAATAGCATCCGCTACACTGCTACTAAATACTTGGGCCGCTAATTTCACTTTCATTTTTTCTTTATGGTAATTAATGTGTCTGTTCCTGATTTTTGTTGCTAAATGAAGATCTTTTTCATCTTGTAGTTCTACTAATGACTTAAAAAATTGCCACTTAATTTCGTTTCCATTCTTGTCAAATAATACTTTCCAGTCGCCAAGTGTGTTTCGACAAAGTTTAAGCATGTGACATGCATCATAAAATATGTGAATATTTTCTTTGGTAACTGGATGTTTAAAATAAGGTTGTAAATTTGAAATATTTAAATTAGCACCTAATTTAGTAGCCATCATAATATTTGAGCTTGCTCCATCAAAAGTTAAAGTTTTAACTTTAGCACCAGTTTGATGAACTGCTTCTAAACATAAATTCACTATATTGGCTTTCTCTTGACCCAATAAGCCATTTGTAAGGAAATATGCTATTGGTATTTTCCAATTAGAGTTTAGTGCAACTAACATGATCACCAGTGCTTCTCTTGCTAAAGGTAAATTATCACAGTCTTCCATCATACCCATGCCAAAATCTATAAATCCTTGATTTTTTTTGCCATTAAAATGAATGTCCTCTTTAATACACATTTCATCAAGCATCATAGCACATACTAAATTTTTACCACGAGCCTTCATTTCATTGTTTTTTAACTCAATTGCTACTAATGATTCTTTTGTAATACCTGGTGAACCATCTACCACTGTATACCATTTTCGAAGTGTGCATTTGATTTCGGGTGCGGTAAGCATTTATTAAATTTTTTTCTAACATAGTTGTATGCATTTGATGAATAAAAATTAAGAGTTAATGCAAAAGATCTCAATTCAGGTGTGACAGATCTCTGTGTAGTCATATTCAGTTGTTTTAAAATAATTTCTTTTTGAACGTCAGGAAGGGAATCCTATAAATTAAAATTAATTTCTAAATTAAGTTATTACTAACTAAAGATATGATAGTTGTCCCAGAAAAAACAATAAACACATAAATAACACAAACATATCATAGTTATGAACATAAATATAATTTAAGTACAACATAGTACATCACATTAAGAAATGTATAAAAATTAAGAACACATAAGTACGTCATGCAAAACTAAATACAAAAAATGATTAATATCAATTATTATTTATATATTAAAAATTTTTAGAAGATTATGAAATTAACTATTTTAGTAACCACTCCACCCCAACATCATCTTAATCTCAAGCTTAATTACATTTACACATAAAGCACATACAGAGTTCAAGTTCAAAACTGTTGGTTAAAATGTAAATTTTAAAACTATCAATATTAGCTCAGTAAACATAGAACAGCATAATATATTGCATTAAAAAATAAATATACAACTAAATTACCACATAACATAACAATAATCTTGTTTAGGAAAAAATACCTTTAACATTGAGTAACATTCATCAGAAATTTTATTAGTTTTCTGTAAATGTGAAATTAACTGCTCAACATTTTTGATTTTATTTCTCAGGTACTGGTTTTGATTTTCTAAAGTCTTTACTCTACTCTTGTACTTCTTAAATGTTCTCTGTGAGGTATTCCAATACTTTTTTCTTTTTCTGGGAGTATCTAAATCATTTTCATTGAAGTCTCCAATAAAAGTTTTTCTTTTTCTAAAAAAAATGTTGTAAATCTAAAATGTTTCTTATTAAAATAAACCTATTAATTTTTTTTTAAGTATTACGTTCTGGTAACTAATGGACTTGTAAGCATATTATCTGCCACTCCCAATACTGAAAAAGTGTCTAGAAACAAATTAAAATATTCGTATTTTACATTATATAAAATTTCTTAATAAACTGCTTACCGCTAGTTGATAGATTATATTTTAAATTAGTACTTTCATCAAAACATTCAGCTAAATTTGAAATAGTTTCATTCACTTTTGTATTATCTGGAAATCAACATGTTTATATTTTATAGTCTAATATTACATAATATTTCTGAATAAACTGCTTACCGCTAGTTGACAGATTATATTTTAATTTAGTGCTTTCATCAGAACTTTCAGCTAAATTTGAAATAGTTTCTACTTTTGTAGTAACTGAAAATTAATTTAAATATACATTTTTAGTATTGGTATTATTTTACTTTTTTTTTTAATTTAGGTAATTTGGTTGGTTTACTATTGATTTTAGGTCCATCATATTGTAAATATTTAGGAATATCAATATTAATATCTTTGGGTAAATCCTCAAATATTTTCATCAAAGACTTTCTACTAGCTAAATAACAAATGATAGTTGTAAATTATAATTAATTAGTACGATATTATATGAAAGGAAGATTAACTTATAGATAATTAGGCATTATTTAATATTACTTGTTAAAAAAATACTTGGCACAGCATTATCATTTAATCTGATTTTTTTACAGTTTAAGTTGTAATCAGAAGATTGAAAATGAGCACTACAAATCATTGATGTTTTTAAAGGCATGTACGATGGTTGTATTTTTTTAATTATGTTAGTCCATATCACTGCCGCTTGTTTATTACTCGGAAATCTTAAAAACATAATATGTATAATAGTTGAATGTATTAAAAATATAAAAGTTACTAAAATTCTATAATTTTTTAACTTACTTATGCATATGAATACCATCCTTACCAATGTTTCTACAGCTTTTAATAGAACATATATTAACCATTTTACCACTGTTTTACAAAATATCAACAACCAAAACTAATAAACTAATAATATTAATAGAATTAGATTATGATCTATATTACGATTATGATACCTAATATTATGCTATATAACTCACAGACATAATAATTAATATAGATATAATATTATGTCTATGTTATAACTGTAACCAAAAAATCGAAAAATATAAAAGATAAAAACGCGGCAACTCTTGTGGTAACTATTGATTCCGTATCATGGAGAAAAGCTGTTGAGATAAACATTTTTCCATGATTATTTACCTTCTACATAAGTTTATTATTGCTGACATGATAAGTGCTAAACGCGCAGTCCATCTATATCACGGACTAAGATATACAGGACTGGAAACGATAGACTGGGGGGGTGTAGTGGTATGGCTCTCAAATGTTTCGGTTTGGTACANCACGGACTAAGATATACAGGACTGGAAACGATAGACTGGGGGGGTGTAGTGGTATGGCTCTCAAATGTTTCGGTTTGGTACAATCGTGACTGTAACTGCTACCTGGTGTACTACACAACTACTAGATGCAAAAGTACAAAACATTAATTCGTATTTTAAGAAACTACCTATTTAAAGACTGAAGTTTATAGTTTTAGTTTAAATTGTTTAAAATACATTTTAAAAATGCCTCGGCAATGTTCCGTGATTTTGTGTAAGAGTTTAAAAGAAAAACATGTAACATTGTTCAAAGTTCCTGCTACTGATTTCCATTCATGGAATGAAATTATTGTCAGAATAAATGGGCCCTATAATAAACATAAAGTGTCTTACATTTGTGCTGAACATTTCACTGAAGACGATTTGATCACAACTTACAGTGGACCAGATGATTTAGTAAGAAAATATAAAATATTTATTCTAAGAATTTTTTTTAAATTATTATTTTATTGCTCACAATTTATAATCAACTATAGGTGATGGGAAAAAGAAAAAAAATGGCATTAAAAAAAGGTGCGATTCCATCAATTTTTAATTTTCCATTAAATACGTCTGAAAATGCTGAATGTGATTCAATGGTACCTGCATCTTGTAGAAAAGAATTATTTGGTGAACTCCCATCTAAACGTTTATGTACAACAGTATCCTCACAAGTATGTTTATAAAAGTATTTATAAATTATTATTTATGTTCAGTTAGATCTAATCTTGTTAAGTATATATTATTTTACTATTTTATTTATTTAAAATACCTATTTTAATTATACCAGCAATTTATTTATTACTTTATGTGATTTATTGAAGGACCTATTTTCATCTTTCAAAGGATTGTTATTGCCAGTTGGTTGGATATTATACCAAGATTTATGTATGGTATCATTGTATAAACTAAATAAATCATCATCAAATGAGATAAAAATCATTATTGAAAAACAAATTGTTTTTCTATCAAGTAACTTGAACATAAGCTATTTTGTAAACCAAAAACGCCAGGACTCAAAAATGTTAGGTCTAAAACAGTTAACATACCCACTGGACATGATTGAAATTGCCAATACTGTTCAATTATTTGATAATCAACTTATTTGTCAAGGGGGCCCAAGTGTCATAAACTTTCCAGGTATCTACGCATATTTAAAATATTTTGGAAATAATAATTATTATTTATTCCTATATATTATACATTATTATATTATATTATATTAT
>NW_019101532.1:0-7836 GCF_001856785.1 Myzus persicae | reverse complement strand
TGGGGGCATTGACCTCACACCACCATATAATATGTACACTTAAATATGTAAAAACATCATACAAACAAAATCATTAATCAATTATTTATTAACTTAAGTATTTAATTATACATTATTTTTTAATATTAATATTATAATTTTCAAACATTATCAATACTATTTTTTGCTTAATACCTTTATATTATATATTATAATATATCCCCGAAAAAAATATACGTTTCCTAATAATATTTTACAATTCTTACTTAATATAAGTAGATACAATATTTAAAAGTTTATAAAATAAAAATATTTCCAATGATCGATACATCAAATAAAATAAATTATTATTAAGCAAATAGTAAAGTTAATAAATGTACCTAATCAGTAATCTTTTAAAAGAACTATTAACATAATATGTTGTTTCACATTGTAATATAAAACAAAACAATATTATTTTTAATTTTTGAATATTATTTATTATATATTACCTATATTATATAAGTTTAAGTATTGGAACGAATGCAGTTTAACTCCCAAGCTTTATTTTTTAATTTTTTTTCAAAATGTGTCTTTTCGAATGCCTAATTTGATGGTACTTTAAAAAAAAGCCGGTCAAACTTATTTTGGAAGTTATGGTCAAAAAACTTCAAAATGCTTAATTTTTTCAAAAATGATATAGAACATACAAATTAAGTACGGGAGGAAAATTCTGATACCACCAAATTGTTGAGCATATAAATACAAACATTTCTAAAAAAAAAATTCTAAAATCTTAAATTTTTTGTATTTTAAATTCAAAAACATGATTTTTGAAAAAATTGAGCATTTTGATCATAACTTTTTGATTACCTTTAAAACAGTGTAACAGTTTTCTGAAATAAGTTTTTTTTCTTCATTCAGGTGTTCAACAAGGCTTGATAAGTTTTTTATTTTGTTGCGCAGGTGTTCATTATCTTTTGTCAATTTTTTAAGCTTCTTTTTCTGTTCTAAGATGACAGACTGTGAAGCATGCCAATACTTCAAGCGGCTATTGGGAGTTTCTATGTCACTAGGGGATTCAAAGTCTCCAACATATACTTTCCGTTTCCTAAAATATATAAGATAAATAATTTTTTTTTTGATACCTATGAATAGTTTAAATATGGTAGATCTTAGTTTTTATATAACTGTACTGTGAAAATACCTTTGAGAAAAATGGGTAAATTGCGAAGGAGGCGTTGTCTATGGTTTAGAAACTACAATAGTTTCATCATCAAATTCATCATTAATCTTTGTGTCCACACTAATATCTTCAACTAACGGTAATGGCACCACTTTGTCTTCCAATTCATTATTACACACTGTGTTCAAACTAATTTCTGAAGATAATGGCTCAACTTCTACTTCCATTTCATCATTTATTGTATCCATATTTTCAAACATTAATGAGCGCCGAGAACCTATATAAAGGCAAGTTGTACAGTTAAACTTTGATTACGCTTAATCAGCTGATAACATATATTTAACAGGGCAAATTCTAGCGATTAAATTCCACTTAACTTTAATCGAAGACTGTACAACTGGCCCTCAGTGTTGTGATTGTATTAGTTTATAATATTGAAAGCATACAATTAACATTGATAAATAATTATTATAATTCTATATTTGAACTTACTTATACACATTATACCGATAATATTAGGGACTGCATTCTTTTTTAGTTTTTTCTGATTATTCATACTGGTAATCGGTATTGTATAATCATTTTCACAAAAGTGACTTTCACAAACTAAATGTGAAGGCTTCAATTCAAAAAAATTGTCAATTGACTGAATAAACTCCAACCATTTTGATTGAATATCAAGATCTTTAGGAAACCTTTCCATCAATAAATAATAATATTAAAAGACATGGTAATTTAAAAAAATAACATAGTTGTTTTTACTTGTGTAGTTTTAACCCTTGACCAGCAATAGTTGGGCAGGTCTTAATACAACAACTGTTAACCATATTTGCAACAGTTTCGACTACAGACTACAGTATTTAGTATTTACTATTTCATCAGTGGTAACGTAATATGTCTATGACTTAAAATTAAATTTAACGACAAAATACACAATTCACAATAAAATATGAAAATCAAACATCAGTTAAATAAAATAATACCGTAATCATAGATTATAATATATTAAGATAACGATCATGGAATATAAATTTGTGTAATATATTATTCCATGATTTTTTCCAAGATGTATTGCTGTCTCTCTCATACTATGATGAGTGAAGAATCCATAGGCAGGGGGGGTGGAATGCGCGGTCCATTAGTTAATATGTCTATGGGTACAACAAGCAACGGACGGCCGGCATAAACGCGATTTTTTTGCTCACGGCGTACACCATACGTAAATCTGTGCTAGTCTGTCCTTGCAAAAGTATACCAGACAACGCTACGGCACTAGCATCCGTATGCACCTGGGTGACGGGTGCCTTCGGGTCGAACATACATACCACCGGCTCACGACAACAGTTCCTTGAGCGAGTCGGAACCTTGTGGTTCGGCCCAACAGAAGGGCGTATCTTTGCCGGTGAGACCCGTTAACGGGGTAGCTATCTTCGCGTAATTGATGATAAAGCGCCTGAAGTAGCCCGCCAAGCCCAGAAACCTCCGTACTTCGTGGGCGTCACGCGGTGGCGGGTAATTTCTGATAGCATTTACCTTGGGACCCGGCCGTATCACGCCGCTCGATATTGTAAAGCCGAGAAAATCTAACCGTCTCGCGCCGAAGGAAGGTACATTTGGCTGGCTTGAGCGTCAGGTGAGCAGAGCGTAGGGACTCAAAAACGCGCCGCACGGTGCTTAGCATGTGCTCCCAATCCCGTGAGGGAATAATTATGTCGTCCAAATAAATGTATACTAACCCGGCGCGGGCGTCCTTTAATTCTTTAAAGACGAGGTTCATCGTTTTCTGGAACATGCCCGGCGCCCCTTTTAATCCGAACGGCATTCGTTCAAATTTCGCAACAGTTTCTTCAGTTACGAAAGCAGTTTTTTCTTTGGCATCATCACTTAAAGGGATCTGCAAAAACCCGTTTGAAAGGTCCAACGTTGAAAATATTAATCCTTCCGCCAAATGGCTGAGCAACTCATCAATTTCGGGTATAGGATACGGCTGATCTACGGTTTGCTGATTTAACCGTCGGTAATCTACGCATAGCCGTCTTTCACCATTCCCCTTGTTAACCAGCAAAACCGGACTGGCGCGATGGCGTACGGGGATGTAGAATCTGAAACAATACCGGCGGCCCTCCACTCGTCTAAAATGTTTGCAATAATACGACGGTCAGACGGGGATGTTCGGTACGGCCGTTGACGGACCGGTTCACTTCCGGGTGTCTCCACTATCTCCATGTGTAGCAGATCCGTGCATCCGAGTTCCGACAAATTTTTAGCGAACACGTCCCGATACTCGTTTATTACTGTCAACAGGCTCGTACGTTCACCCACCGAAACTTGAGGGTCGAGCTTAACATCTTGTTCCGACAAGGGTAACTGTGCGGAAACGTTGACGTCCACCAGCGCTGTGAGTATATTGGACACATCCTTCGTGTCGCCTTCCGTTGTCGCGGTTGGGCATATCGCTCCAAGAGCCTCAATAACGAACTCGTTGCCCTTTTTGTAATAATTAATGTGTGGTAGGTTGAGCCACGTTCGTCCCACCAACACATCAACCGGTATAGAGAGGTCAGCAACCACGAACACGGGGTGGTCCTCGGCGTACGCACCGTCGATCGAAAAACTGGCGTGAGCTTCACCTAGAGTCGCCACACTCGGCGAATACGCATCGCCGACCGAGTACAAAGGACGTGACGTCCACCGCACGTTAATTGCAGTGCGTACGGCTAAACTGACCCGCGCTAGTACATGCGATGATCCAGAATCGATGAGGCAAGTAGCTGGGTAATCGTTGAAATAAATCTTTTTGTTAAAACTGTTGTGTTTCGTTTCGACTTGCCCGATCTCGGCACACATTGTCTGCACGGCCGACGTTGACGCACGAGGGACGACTGTACATTGACTCCGGATGTGTGTTGTAGACTTGCAAGCCGAACACGGCTTCCGTGGCTTAGGACAGTCTCTAGCTATGTGACCGCTCCCGTTGCAATTATAACAGCGGACGGTAGACTGTTCCGACTTCGGCGTTACAGTATCGGGGCCGCGATCCGACTTAACACCTGTCGAAGCCGGCGTCGATTTTTCGGTACCGCGGTAGCCCTTGGTTGGTCGTGGCTGTTCGGGTTTGGACTTCATTGACGCCACAGTCTGTGACTTTCTCAACTCAAAGAGATAACCGCCCTCCTGTAGATCTGAGAGTAACATAGCCAGCGAGTCGTGCGTTCTACTCATAGCATATACCGCCAACTCTTGCGATCGGATGCCGAGTATAATTTGATCTCGGGTTTCGGCGAAAACTAACTTCAAAGACTGACAAAGACGAAGCTTATCATAAAAATAGTCAGCCGTATGTTCCGTTTCGCCTTGTGTACGTTCGACCATCGCCGTCCATCCATCGGACATCCGCAGCGTGCGAACAAACGCGGCACGAAATTTGACAACAAAATCGGACCAGCCAACGAAAACTTCGGTTAGGAACCAGCTGCGGGCGGCGTTGGAAAAATTCGACTTGGCAAATTGTATTGAATACGGTTCGGGCCAATTGTTTATACTCGACAGCGCTTCTACAGAACAAATCCAATCTTCGGCCGCGCAACTGCCCTCATGAACACAGGTACTGAACGGTTTAGATCGGGCAACAGGTGGAAATCTCTGAATGGCTGTACAGGAGGACTCGAAGTAGGCGTATTATCGGACCCGAGGTCCGAGTTGGTGCTCGCCTTCTCCAATGCGGTTAACCGGGCTTGAAGGCTGGCAGCCAGGTCAAATAACTCCTGATACGTCGGAGCCTTGATGAGAGTAGGTTGTTGTGGTGGTTTACCGTTATCCATATCGTGTACCGGCGACTGTGATAACGAATGAACAAAATAACAACACGGCGTTATCAGAATACGGAGCGGCCGATAACGGTTATCCGTAAGACTGACGCACTCGCACGATCGGAACGTTGAGCGATAACGTTACGTAACCGACGTCGGGTTTTTCCGACTTCGCGGACTGAGAACACGCGAACAACCGAAAACCGAAAATCTCGTGACTACACTTCCCGAAAAACTGATTGCGGGGCGTCTTATGAATTTGGATATACAACGGGCACTTCTGAAATGTTAGCAACAACAAAATGTTGCTCGGGTCAGGACTTAGGTAACCTTGTATAAAAAAGTTAACTCGTGTTATTGCGATTCAGCGTTTACTTAATACGGACAATTACTAACAGAATCAATAAATTATAATATATTTAAGTAACATTAAACGGATAAGTATTAAATACAGAGTAACAGACTTATGGTCGCGACGGTCGTCGGGGACGCGGGACAAGACGGTGTCACCGGTCACTCGAGTCGGAGAAAAGCGAACTGGACGGTGGTTTCGCCGTTGCGGTCGTACCGGCCGAAGTATGGGATTGGCCAATCTGAGCTCAACAACGCCGTAGCCCTGTAGCCCTAGCAATTCTCTTTTTTTTTTTAGGTCGCTAACAACATCATCATCAACAAAACTATTAATATAGTGAAACAAAAAAGAGCATACATCATTTGGCGTTTTTCTTGCTGTTGCCTCATGATAAACATAACAAAATAAATTATTCGTGTTTAAATTATGAATACCAAAAGTATTGACAGATAATTGACGATAATAATATACTTCCTGCACCGGTATTTTAGGTAAGTCAACTACAGCCATAAAATCAAAGCAAAGACCTAACACTTTTTTATTCTGTTGAGAAATCTCTATTGTTTCTTAATATTATTATAAAATTTTTTGCTTTTATGTTTATGAACTAATAATTCCGCAGCAGCAACTCTTTTTGCAACATCATTTAAATCTTTACTCATTATTTTTGTATTTAATTCTTCGCATTTTGAACAAGCATCTTTGACTGGAGCACCAAAGCTTAAGAGGACGCTACACCGAAAGCGAAACGCATACAACGACCGAGAGGACGCGCTGTTAGGTGTTTTCGCGATGCGCAAGCACGCGACGTTTAAGCCGCGCCCACTAATCGTCGTCGGTGGCCGGCCGACGAATGTGCTCATTCGGGAGCGACGTTTATTATGTTCTCAACCTTCGTCTGTGACGGGTCGAGTAAATATACAATGCATACACGTATATTATGCCGCATTGCCGCCGCAGCGCGCCGTAATCATTTTAATATTCGCGCGTACCTACGTAACTTCATAATGAAATTTCTTATAAATGCTTTGTTTGTTTTAGGTACTAATACAATACAAAATATTAGTTATTCATAAATTGTTTTATTTAATATATAATTTACTCTTAAATTTAGGTACTTATTAACAAATTCTTTTAATCGTTTTAGTTTTCTTTTCTTTTTTATGGGCCTGTGCTTCTAAAATATGAGCTCGTTCCCTAATATCACTAACTAATGATCGTTTACCATAAAGGGGGTCAACAATTTCCGGTAATAAACATTCTAGATAAAATATAACAAAAAAATTAACATTTAACTACAAGTCATTTATCTTCTATTTCTTACAATTATAATTGTTTGACCATCTTTTGATTCCAAAAATCAACATCAAAAAAAATTTGTTCAACATTTGTCCAATTACTTGTATGCATAATGAAGTAACACATATTTCGTCCTGTTATTCTCAATTGTCCCATTACTTGAAAATAATACGCGTGATCTTTCTTCAGATAAATTATACCTTCTTTTACCGAACAATATGGTAACTAAAACAATATGATAAACAAATTTTAGATCTTATATAACATTATTGTACAGTAGTGGCAGTAAGTAGTGCATAAAAGTAAACTGAGATATATGTGTATTACGTGTTGAACTGAGATAATGATATTATTTTTCATAGGTTATCATAAATTATCATACAAACCAAATTTCGTTCAACTGCTTCCAAGGCACTAGTTGTATCTTTTGCAGTGTTTGGACATTTGATTTCCAAAATTATATCTTGTCCAACCAGTCCATCTGAACATAAGTTACAATATTTAATTTGTTATCATGTGTAATTACTGAATAATTAACACTGTATACAATTTTGAATAAGTGAATACCTACATAGTACATACATATTAATTATTAATTTATGTGATTGTGTTACCTGGACTTGCAGCCAAAAACGGATATTCTCGGTCAATGAATAGGCCACATAACTCCACTTGTACTTGGTAAAGTTTTTTAAAATGAGTTCTTGCAAATGGTTCCATTTCTATACCGTAAGCCAATGATTTACAAGTTGCAGGTGGCTTATAAAGTATTCCATGGATTTTATTTTTGCAGCTAGTATTGTCCCTCATTTTGCAAACTTCATCAAATTTCGACGCAGTTAAATGTATTTTTCTTTCTTTAAACCACAGCTGACTTTGATTTTGGTCCCTCGTTAATTTTTCAATTTCAATCCGATCAACATTCTGTAGCTTTTTTAAAAATTCATTTTTTTTCTCCACTATATCTTCATTACATAAAATAAGGAAATCATCTAGGGCAGCGTTTCTTAAACTGTGTTCCGTGGAACCCCAGGGTTCCGCGGAGGTCACTTCAGGGTTCCCCGAAACTTGTGGTTTTTATTCAAAATTTTAAATGTTGACACATAATTATAACTTTTATTGCAAATATTCCTTACATAAAATGACGCATTGAAAGTATTGAAACAATGTAGTGGTTCTAATTGTCGAGCTGTAATAATTTATTGTTAAGAGCTCAATAAAAAAAAGCTAAA
>NW_019101531.1:6165-8161 GCF_001856785.1 Myzus persicae | reverse complement strand
GCCTATTATCAGTTTTAAATTATAAAAAGAGTTTTTGAACATTAATTATTTACCTAGATGGTATCAATATGATTTGAAAGTGGAAAATGGAAATGATGGAAATGGCCGTGTTTTTTATTTTGTAATCATGTGTTCAATCTATCAATTCTCAGAAAGTGCAAAATTCAATAATAATTCAAAACTTTTCTGTCCAAATTTACCTCATTTCATGGTTTATTATTTATTTTAACTTGGTATTAGTTATTATTTATTATACTTATATTATTTTTTAGTACACAAATTTAAATTCAGATGATTTATTTTTTTGTTTTTTTAATATTTCAAAATTTGTTTACTCTATTTTTATCAGCCAAATGTAATAGTTTAAATTATTGTATCAAAATTATGGCATAGTGTCAAATGGCCTTGTTCATAAGTACAGTTTTGATTTTATTATCAGTTTTTATAGATTACAAAGTATAAATAATATAAAATAAAGAGTATTTACATTGGCTAAAATAATATAAAACCAATAATAAAATGTATACCTTGGATCTTGATCATTCGGTAAAATTAAAGAGTGTTCATGGTAAATTTGATTTGGATGATGCAACAAGGGACCTAAAACAAAAAAAAAAATAGTCAAAAGTTTGATAGATATACATGATATACAGATATTAAAACAAATTACTTAAAATCTGATTTAGGCAATAAATCAATATATCACAATTCCTAAAATTGTCCTGTATTGTAAATAAGCATCAAATTTACTGTGAAAAATGTTTTGAACCAGTTANCCTGTATTGTAAATAAGCATCAAATTTACTGTGAAAAATGTTTTGAACCAGTTATTATTTCATAAAAATGTCAATTTTCAATTTTGTTGTATATCTTTGATATTCTAAATTAGTGTCCACTTGAAAAGGATTCTGGAATAATTTAATTTCTTTATCGTATTTATAAAAATCATCAAATCTTATTGAAAATTCGTTTTGCAATTGTTCAATGATATTGAGAAATTTAGGTTTAATTAAATCCCACTGCAATGGTTTTACAAAAGCTGATTCAATCGCAGATTTACAACACGAAAAATGATACAATATTTGTTGATCGAAATTATTGTACAATAGTTTTAATTTTACTTGAAATGATTTAATATCAGTGTACATATCTGAGAGTAATTTTCCTTTGCCTTGTAATTTTATATTCAATTCATTCAAAAATGTTGTTATATCTGTTAAAAATGCTAATTCGAGAATCCATGATTCATCTGATAGTTCCGAAACGATTTTATTTTTTTCATTCATAAACATTTCTATTTCCAATCGTAGATCAAAAAATTGTTTAAGTGCCGCACCTCTACTCAACCATCTGACTTCTGTAAAATATATAACGGCTCGTATTCCGATTCAATTTCATCCAGAAAATTTTTAAATTGACGATGACCCAAACCATTTTTTCGAATAAAATTTATTGAGGAAATAACAACACTCATAACTTCTTGACACGCAAGAACATTACAACACAATGCTAACTGACTATATAACTATATAGAATAAACATTAGCTAATAACGGTTAGATTAGATTTTATTTATAAAGAAAAAATAATTAAATTATATGAAAAATTTTATTGTACAAAAATAAAACACAAAAATTAACCACCATGTGCGGGCCATCAATAATTGCTTTGCGGGCCGCAGGTTGCCGACCCCTGCATTAAAGTCTTCGATCGCTTGTGAAAGTTTTTTTTTTTGCGTTTGGGGTATGCAAAGAAATCTCGTGATTTTCCAATCGTACCCAAGCAGTTTCTAATTGGTTGTATTGTGCAGGATTTAGATACTGCCAAGTTTAAGGTGTGTGCTGTATAGTGAATATAAGTTGCCATCGGATACAATTTAGAAATTTGTGATCTAACACCATTAAATTGTCCAGACATAACTGCAGCCCCATCGTACCCCTTTCCACGTAAATACTTAAGTTCTATCCCGAACGCCTTTAAATTTTCAATAATAAGGG
>NW_019101531.1:0-4249 GCF_001856785.1 Myzus persicae | reverse complement strand
AAAAAAAATAGATTAACTTTTTTTAAACTGAGTTAAGTTAATTTTTTTTCTATATTAACTTTTAACTTATCGAGTTAAGTTTATAATTTGTTAACTGTTAACTTTTAACTTATCGATCTTGTGTCCTCTTAACTTAACTTAACTTGAGTTAATTATTTTCATTAACTTGCCCACCTTTGCTTTTTCGTATGTACAAAATTGTAAGTTCGAAATCCGTGTTCGAATGTCTGGCAAGTCAGCCATCTCAAGTGAAAATCAATTAACATTTAAGTTAGCCACCTAAGTAGGCGATCGTAACAATGTGTTAGAGCAATGCAGGTAGGATACGACAGTAAGTGAAATTACAAAAAAGTACGAAAAATACGAAAAGCTTGTGATTTTTTGTAGATAGTTCATAGAATAGATAAAGGTCAACACTATGTCTGAGGAAAAATATCATAGTAACTATCATAGTGTATTATTTGGTGAAACGATGTTTAATGATCTATAATATATGCAATAATATTATCAAAGTCGAGTCTTTACCTTTCTGCTGTATCCACTATTGATCTCTGTCGCACACATATTTTCTGCAATATTTTCTTTGACGGAATTTCATGAAGGACAAAATGTTGAGTGAATAATAAAAATATAAATTTGAATCGTAAAAATATTAATCAACATTATTATAGTTGGAAATAATCGATAAATATATAAATATTATATGTACACAATTCTAATCAAACAATTCTACAACATCCAATAATCAAACGATTGACCTCAATTTTTAACTTACCATCAAAATACTATCATAAAAATAAAAAAAAACACCAAAATGTAGAATTTTTTAGTTTTTAAGAATAGCACTTTGGACCAGCTAAAAATGTGTTTCAGACCACAGTGAGAGGTGGTTTTATTTGAAGCATATCTACTTACTATAAATATTAAGAAGACTGTCTCCGTCTTACAAATGTAAAACAGAAAAAACTGTTTCGCGCGGGAAAGAACCTAAAAGGCTACAGTTATAATTATAACTAAAAACTAAATTCTTACAATGAATATAGAGGAGAATTTCAACTGTGTTGCAGCTTTTTATTTTTTCCATAAGACAAATATATCGAAATTTATTTAAGTTTGGAAAACGTAAGAATATCATATTTTTGAAAGTATTATAACTTTTATCTAATTAATGTATCTAATTAACGATATCGAACAATTACAAACGTTACGACACAGAAAATACCATCTTTTATATTGCGTAAACTGTGGTTCTATCTCAAGTAAAACAGTTTTTGATTTGTTTACATTTGTAAGACAGACAACACGCTCGCGGGTGTAGAGTCCTTTAAAAACATTATTAAGTTGCGTCAATGACCCGAAATCGTAATGCATTGTACAAAGTAATTACCTATCGTTCTCATTTCTCTATTGTTTGATGGGCACTTCTGTGAGAGAGAGAAACGATTTCTCTCTTGCACAGAAATGGCCGTGCGCCCGTGCAATAGAGAAACGTCGTTTCTCTTTCATTTAGGTGTTGGCTTCAAGGCCTATTCGCCGTGAAGTGTGTAGATGGACAATCTGACAATGCCGCATCCATATTATTACATATATTGTTTAACATCTACGATATTTAATAGGCGGAACATTCCTGCTCTGCGGGGTCGGGTGGTGCGGAAGTGGCATAATATTTTGCATCACATAATGTAAGTATTATAAAAGTGTGTTATATACAATATACAGTAATATACGGTTTATCGTAATTCGGGTGACGCCCGAACGCGGCGGCTGTGACGGCTCTGTCGATTGTCAGTCGAAACTAAACCCATACTCCGTCTACTATGTCACATATTATGGTCAATGATTTGGAGTCACTGCATTTAACCAAAAAGTCCGAGGCTTAAACTTTATAGATAATAATCATAAATAATAATATATTGTGTTGCCTAAGGTCTTGGATAATATACTTACTAGATAGAGCAGCAATAGCGTAATCTGCGCTCGAAGCTGACCTGTTTGAAAAATCACATACGTCAGAAATAAAATAGGTAGCGTAGGCATGTATTACATTATGAGGTAGTAGTAATACAATAGAATTGATGTATTAGGTATGCAGTAGTGTCATCGGGGCCCCGTTGTCATACTTCAATGTTGTAAATCGTAGCTCTAACCAGTGTATATTATCTACGCCCAAGGTACATAAATATGTAGCTATTATATATACATATCCACCTAGGTGTTGACGAACTTGCCTTCGAAATTATCAAAAAGTACGTCGAGCAATGGCCTCAGAGAATAAAGATTCTGTGTGGGCATATTACGAGTATTAAAACAACTTCAGTTGAATTACAAATGAAAAATTAACATCTACAAAAGTGGCAACACTAAAAGTTTGCTTTTGTGTTCAATTTTGAATTAAATTATTATTTTTAGACAACTGATTTATGAACATTTTTCTATCTTGAAAGTTCACTGCTTGAGAGTGAGGTAATTAACTATGATTAGTGCATGAGCACATTTTTATGATTTGACAAAACTTTAGATTGTGTTTGCAATCAATACATTTTTGTGATATAAAAACTTTATACAAGGCTGGAGTTATTGTTAGTTTCTAGACCAACTAAACACATTTGTATCAACAATTTATCCATATATTTTTTAAACTATAGAAATTCTCAAACATTTTCAAGTAAATACTTACATCAAAAAAGGAATCACAAATAGAAATAAAAAAACAAAAATTAGTAAAAAAAATAAACATAAATTAAAAATCTTATAAATAACAATATTTATAATTATATAACAAACACAAAATTAATCTATACACTTATGACAAATATTTAGGATTCCAAGATAATAAATCATAATATTATGAAATATAACATACATTTTTTCACAAATATTTATTTATGAAATGTATTGTTTTATTTTTAAGACATTAGCACCTGTTTGAGTGTCATTTAATATATAAAATAATATTTTAACGTATAAAAGTAAGAATTTTGCATTGTTTTGTTCATTATAGGTACAATATTAATGTTATTAAAATTAGTGAGCCATTAACTGTTAAATAATAAGTCCACTAAACTAACAATTTATTTTGAATATTCTCAATGGATTTTTTATGCTATCTAATTCCTTAAGTACACAATATAAACATTTAACAGAAATATAAAATAAAATAGTTCATTACTTATAATATTAACTTAACATTAAATGAAAATACTTATACATTAATATACTTTAAACATAAATAAATATAATCAGTCAATATTTTTTATACTTTACATATTAGGTATTTACAAAATTTTTGCATAAACTTAAAAATTATATACAATATAAACATTTAACAGCAATATAAAATAAAATAGTTCATTACTTATAATATTAACTTAACATTAAAAGAGAATATTTATAAATTAATATACTTTAAACATAAATATAATCAGTCAATATTTTTTTTACTTTACATACTAGGTATTTACAAAAATTTTACATAAGCTTAATAATTATATGAAAAATTAACACGTCTTATATTTGATTACTAATAGAAATTACTATTAATAATATAACTAATAATTAAAAATCAAATGCATTGAGTTAATGGATGTTGCTGAGTCCACTTGTGTTGTCTCTGTCTTACACACGTAAGATTTAGCAGATCAATAGTTTCAATAGTGTACTATTACTTTTAATATTAAAATGAATTGATCTATCATTAAACTTTTAGGTAAGAGCATTATCTATGTTCTCTCTTTAGTTTCTTATGGTATTTTAATTTTTAAGTAAATTATGACCATTTTAAAATATTAATACTTTATATGCCTACTCATAACTCACTTAAAAATTTTAATATTGTAGTAACTAATGAGAAAACACATGTAATGTTCTAACTTACAAGTTTGATAATAGATCAATTCATTCTAATATCAAAACTAACAGCACACTTTCAAATCTAGTGAACAAAATTTTGTTATGTTGTATGTGTGTAAGACGGAGACAACACACGTACGCTGGTATGACATGTTATTCAGGTGTTTCACCAACTATACAACGTATAAACTCAGTTATCTGTGCTGTGGGCACATTGACATCGATGAGCCTTTTAATGGTCAGCTCATATAAAATGAGCTGCCTGAAAGATACTATGTGGGTGTAATCAAAATTGAATTCTGCTCCTCGACACAGATATTCAGAGAAGGTGCAAACGAAAACCCCACAGTCCATGCCGTTATTCTGAACAGGAGGGTTTACTATGGGGTACGTCCAATCT
>NW_019101530.1:0-8506 GCF_001856785.1 Myzus persicae | reverse complement strand
TATCACCTCCGACATTAACATCAATATTGCCCGGATACGTAAATGAAGGGTATGCGACAATAATGTTGTCGGGAATGCTTACAATTTTAGTTTAACTAGAAATCTCCCATTTTCATGTTTACCGAGGTTTTCGTTAAAATGTGTTTTACACGGTATTTCTTCGTCAGTGCAATTATGCTTCGACGATTTTTCTTCCATTTTCCAAAGTAAATCTAATTTGTTCCATAACAATAGGTATTGATTTTGAGATGTTATCAAACACGAATTTCTGGTATTTTATTATGTGGAAGTTTTGTCTACGACTACATATCGGAATAACGTACTTTGCAATTATAGATTGTTTTTGGTTTTGAAATTCTCATCGCACATTATGCCAAAATAAGCATCACTTCCGATGAGAACGTCAATATTGCCCGGATACGTAAATGAAGTGTAAGCGACATTTATGTAGTCAGGAATGCCGAATGGAATTTGATCCATGCTTCACGAATGTTCTCGGGTCTTAATCTTAATTGCGTTGTTATGTTGGACATTGGTTCATTCAGAAATGTCTGACAACGAGTGTGTTGTGCTTTTTACGTGTCGACGACGTTAATTAATAGCGAACACTTACTTTTTTGTTGTTCATTAAAATTTGTATCTTTTATTGTATGTAGTTTCTTCACATTTTTATTTCATTTCAATACAATATGTTTTTTAAGTAGATTATGCCACTTAATGTGATGTGACAATTAAAAGAATGTAACAAGGAAAAATTGTTAAATCGGTTATCTGGCGTTTACTCACGGGCTGTGGTCCTTGGTAGCCGAATGTTGATTGAGGTGGCTTGGCTCTGACGGCCGGCAGTACTGGTCGTTGATGAGGACAGTGTATCGGTGGGTTGAGGCGACTCTGCTCGGACGTTAAAAATACTCGTCCGATTAGTTTCGACCACTTGGCAATTAATACTAACTTTACGTTCTGATCCGGGTTGTTAGGAATAATGTTTCGGCTCATTTTTTTCCAATAAAAATACAAACTTAGCTTAAACATGTAATATTTATTTCTAGTTTTTATGAGGAGGTGTAATTTGTTAACAGTACTCCTAATAAAAAAAATGTTTTTCCACTACTCTGTTCATGTCATTTTAAATATCAAAGTATAGCAAATGAACTACTTGTCCGACATTCGATTACTATAATCTCCAAGAGTACTCCAAAAAATATTTTGCTTTAGAATATAAAAAAAAAATAATGAAATAATTATATTGTCTTACATTAAATTTACTACGCTATGTAAAATAACTTTTATAAATAACATTTTTTTTTCATTATGTGACCCTATTTACACTTTATTCATAATGATTAGGCAATTTTTTCCCTTGTAATAATTTTTGTAAATTTGTCTTTTCAATAGAAAACAGACAAAAATGTTATATTGAAATGTTATTTTATTAACAAAACGTTTGTCAAAGATAAAAAATAATGATATATAACAAATCATATCAAAATATGTTGGATAAACATGTTACATGTTTAATATAAGTTAAAAGATTTTAGATACCTAATAATAAATTAATCACAGCACATTGTTTAACTTAGATGAATGATAATACTCTTTTTATACATTACCCTAAGAAATGAAATGAAATAGCTAGTCCTGTAGTAATTTGTTGAGATCCGAGAAAAACTGTGGTTGGGCCCTATAATAATGGTGTTACAAGATTGGAAGCAACTAATTGTAATATTTAAGTATTTAACTAATCCACATCTGTATTATTGGAGTGAAGTACTATGTGAGGATGTGACGAATTTTCTAGTAAAGTATGACTTTAGTAATTTAAATGTTTGTCAAGTATTGGAAAATTTAATTTTTGTTGTTGATGGTGAGTATTTTAGATTTTGGACCTACTAAAGTTGATACACAAAATTAATGAAAGACAATAATAGTATTAAATAATTGAAATAATTTCTTTTGAAAATTATATGAAATTATCACGTGAACTTATATTATAGTAATTATTTTACCAGTTTTACTTATGTAATAAATTATGTTAAAGTATCTGTATGTTTTTATGCCATTTTATTGTGGCATGGTTGAAACACTATTCGTAAGCCAATTCCTCAAGTAGCAATAGGAAATATAATTATATAAATAATAATATGTATTAATAACTAATACAAAATAATAAGAATACAGTTGGGGCTTGGTGTGGCGTGGTGATTGGCTGAAGTCCCTAATGGGTGTCAATCATCTGCCGGCGTGGCTAGTATCCGGATGGGTGACCACCTGGGTGTATAGTGACGAATCCTAGCTCCACATATACACGTGTTACTCGAACCCTACCATGACGTCTATAAAAGAAGCTGTTATCCATAGTGCACGGTTTATTTGCAATCAAATTGTCATACAAAATAATATGTAATATTCAATTAATACAAAATAAAAAGAATACAGTTGGGGCTTGGTGTGGCATGGTGATTGGCTAAGTCCCTAATGGGTGTCAATCATCTGCCGGCGTGGCTAGCATCCGGATGGGTGACCACCTGGGTGTTTAGTGACGAATCCTAGCTCCACATATATACGTTTTACAACGGTGACCCCTACAAAAAATGCTGATTGTCCTAGTTTTACGATACTTTAGACAAATAAAATCCAAATTATTTATAATAATTATAGATTTAATAGAACCGCTAACAATTACGATTATTTTAGAGGTGTCAGTTATTGGCAGAGGAAGGGGAGAAAGTTTATCATCCAGATAATTCTCAAATAATTTCAAAATAAAATTATTTCAATACGTTATTCAGTTGCTTCAAATCTAGACATCTTCCTAGAATTTTTATAAAACATATGAAATTTGTCTCCAATTGTTCAAATGCGTTTTACTAGTATGAAACATATCAAATTTTAGTTAGCAGTTATCATTCATCTCCGTTGATTCCAAATAATAATAATCACTCTAATATTAAAACTTTCATTGCTAAATGAGATCTGCTGACGTTAATGAGTACTTGTAACGCTGGGCCAACACATGCGTATAAAATATTAATACTAACTACAGTAGAAACTCGATTAACCGTTAATGTTGGGACCGTGACTATGACGGTTAATCGAATAGACGGTTAACAGAAATACTATAATACAAAACAATTTTTCAATAAACCTATTTATTTTACAACGTAATTTTCAGACAAAAATAATAAATAGAATAATAATAGAATAATAATAAATAATAAATAATAATTAATAATAAATACTAATAATATANGACGCGTATGTTGTTTAATTTTAGTCGTATCACCGCGGTTATTATTATTATACCATAAACAACTACGACGACGTTTCTAGATTACAGTTCGCTATGAACAATAATAATATCTATAATATACCATAATACAATAATAATCATATATAAAACCACGGTATATTTAATATGGGTATTAGGTATAGGCACCGTGTACAAAACTAAACTGCAGCAAAATATAAAGATGATTTTCTTATAAAAATATATATTATATTAAAAATACGATTGTAAAAAAGTTCGTAGAACATTTAGAATTAAATGTTATTTTAAATTATTTATTTATTTTTCAGGAAATGTTTTATAGAAATTATAATCAAAATATTATAAGTTTAATTAACTTATAATATACTAAGAATATTTGCAAAATAATATTATATTATGTTAATAAATGTATGTTATTATAATATTTTTATGTAATTTTAATTTTAATATTATAAAAAAACTATACTAAGAACGTTTAAGAAATATTTTAGACTCAATATTACTTTTTAAAGATTAAATAACATTATAATAACATAACAATTATAATATTCATAATTTAATCGAGTACTAAAGTTATAATAACATTTATGTTACAAAATTGTTGTCTGGGTATAATACATATATAATAACATAAGAATACCATTTTAAAAAATATTAAACAAAATAATCCGTCATCTTCTTTTGTTTTTTTTTTGATTCACGAGCTTTTTGAGCGGCCATGTTTTGTATTTTACGAAGAAGTAAGACCTGCGTTTCATTTGCCTCCTCTTGTACCTCAAACCAATCAATGCATTTTTTTAACATTGCTTCTACTTCTGCGTGGCTAGTTGATGGTTTGAAACGGTACGCCGATATTTGGTGACCTATTCTTTATAAATTATTTATAATACAGTTTTATAGTATCACGTATGGTTTATTCTTATATCACAAATGTATGTACAATTATGCGGAGGGAAATTAAATCCGGACCGCTCGGTTGGTTTGAGTAAGCGGGCCGTGGCGGGCGGTATCGGATCCGGAGAGGTGCGACTATAAAAACAATGTTTGGGCACTTATTCTAGACTTATTGTACGATAGGGATGAACCTGCGATATCTGTTCCACGGTTTTGCGTAAGTTGTGGTCAGGTAATGCAGCTCGTGACGAACGCCTGATAAGGCACTCCGGATGGGCTATTATTATTAGTCCTGAAAAGGACTTATTTTGCAGTCGCGATGGTAGATCGACTAAGTGTCTATCAGCGGTAAATGAGGAGAACCGCGTGTAGAGCCGCTGGTAGTCACCCGTTACCGCCGTAAGTCCTGGTTTGTTCGGAATGCCGACACGTCTGGCTTTATCTCAGCTTCTGGCTGCTTCGTGGCTCGCGCCCTGTGCCACTTGAGTATTGCTGCAAGGCCACCGCAGGTTTACTTCGCCGTATAACTGCTGCAATTCGCCGCCTCGTGTTCACGGGTTTATTTGATGACTGCTGCTATTTGTCGTTGTTCTTTCTTCGGTCTCGATACTCCAATGAATTGATGTGTTGATTTTGAGATGTAAAAAAAGACTGTTGTGATCTGCAATTTTCTGCAATTTGCTTTGGTTGATCGGCCAGTGGCCTATATAGAGCACCGAGCTAAGCCTTTTCGCTCTGTTTGAGGTGGATAATTGATTTGGTATTTTATCTGTCTATGCTAGTCGTGCTAGGTGAGGTTGTTTACTCTGAGATAGCTTGTGCCCCAGGCACCTCGCTAGGTTCAGGGCTTCACTTTTGAGAGGCGGAGTGTCCGTTAAGTTTAATAGGTTTCTGTTTGTAGTTAGGTAATGGGCGCCGGTCATGGTTCGTAGAGCTATTTTTTGGAAAGCTTCGATTCTGGTCCCCGTGTGTTGGCCAATGAGGTGTCTCCAAATTGGTGCCGCGTATAATACTATCGGTCTTAGGTAAATTTTGTATATTGATAACCTGACTAGTAATGGGAGCGCGCTGTTACGATTCAAAATCGGATATAATGCCGCTTGGGCGCCATGCGCTTTTTGTAAGGTGTTTCTTACGTGTTTTTCGAATGTTAAATTCTAATGTTACCTTTGTAATGTTGTGATCTGTCCAAATGTACCCGTATATATACTGGTTACAGTACCGAAGTGTAAACTGTCAGAGCCGAACGGCCAATTTGCTTCCGATACGGTTTCTTGTATTACTCGGCCGGTATTTGTCCTACAAAGGTGGAATTGATATCTGCGTGGTCAGCATGGTCAACTTTATTATTATTATTTTTATTTAAAATAAGCCTCCGCAACTATAGCCATTGGCAACAAAGAGTTTAGATTGTTTACATGGTATATGGCAGGGGTGGCCAACTTTGATAGACCTGCGATCGGCCTCCGAGTTTTTCTAGGTGGTCGCGATCGACCAAAAATGGACCAACAATGTGATGGTGGTCGCGGTGAGCCGGTCTTGGGGTCTGTATGGAAGACGGGACGGTGGTTAACACTCGGTTTGAAGAGAAAACAATGTACGTGCTTCGTTCATTCGTTTATTGTAATGTACGATGAACAAAAAAAATAGATGACAAGAAAAAACAAATGACTTTCGTTGTTGTGATGTTGGTCATGCGGTTTTTTTTGCCATACGGCGATCGGAGGAGTTGGTGTCGTTCGTCCAACGATCGGCGTAAGAGAGGGATCGCCGGTGGCCGTTGCTCGCCGGTACGACTTGTCTTCCCGTCCCGAGCCTGCGGCAAGGTGGGAGAGTTGACGATGTCGTCGCCCGTGGTGGTGGTTGACAAAAGTGTAGACTTGGTCGCAACAGTGCCTGTACTGGTCACCGTTACGTACCGTGTCAAGTAAAAATGTGTTTAATTGAGAGGGGAGTACCGCAGCTAGCAGTAGGGGTGGGTCTTCCGTCTTCATCAGATACTGGTGTTTTATGGATGTGTGTCCTACACGGATTCTATTGATCGCGGTTTCCATTTTTCTTGAGAAGTCTGGTGGAGAGGGCCATGTGGGGATGGTATTTTTAATTTGGTTTAATTTTGAGGTACCTCGTTTCCATGCCCATTGCCATATGTTGTTTGATATTATTCTGGTTATGAATTTGGCGTCGTGTAGGGTAAAATAATTAAGTCTAATGGCATTAGTGGAGTTTATTGCTTGGCGTGCTTTTTCGTCAGTCCTTTCGTTTCCCGGAATTTGATTGTAACTGGGTATCCATATTAAGGTAGTTGAGTAGCCGGTGTGTGTAAGGTTGTAGATGTGGTTCCGGATTTTTCTGCCGATCTCCTTTGGATTGGAGATGTTTTTAATACTCCTCAAGGTACTAAGTGAGTCGTTAAGGATTACTGCTTTATGTATGCAATTTGTTTTAATGAGATCTAGGGCAAATGATATTACCATTGCTTCGGCTGTGTAGGGTTAGGTTAATAAAAATAAAAAGGTTTTTAAAAAAAAAAAAAGTTCAACTTGATAAGCGGACACAAAAATAAAAAACCAAATAAAGATCTTTTTATTCTAAGGGTCCCACTTACCCCTCTGTTAGTCGCGCGCCAAACGGGGGTGATTAAGCTAGCACCCCCCATACTGCCCAACTCGCGCGACTATGGTGTTAAAACAGAGGGTTAAGCAAATAAGTCATGAAAAGGTTAGTACGCCTAAGGACTATGGATAGTTGAAGCTGAGGTGATGATAGTAGGCTAGCGGTAGTATACTATCATCCCGGGTCGAGTGCATTGCAATGGTCTTTTCCTACTAACTACCAAGGTATTCGATATTGTATGAGCATAACAATAAAAGAAAATATTTAAATATTACCAAGAGAAATAAGAACATAACTAATTATCATAATATTTGTATCCACAGTTGTAAAGCCAGTCGGCTAGCGTTGTACCAGTACTTATATAATTAATAATAACTTAAATACAGTCAACACTACTTAGTGATTTGTCTGTCACAAACAATAATAAAAACTGATTTAAAATGTCTAATATATCAAAAATATAACAAAATAATTATTAAGAAATAATGAGGGTTGATGGTATGAGGAGTTATTGTAAAGTTTTCAGTATTTATTTATTAATAAGTTTTAATTTAAATTATGGTTTACTGAATTAAAATTATATTGTCTTGAAATTCCAAATATATTTTCTTCTCACTCCTTTCCGCATTGAGCTTAATCTATTTTTTCCAACACATTTACTAAAACAAAACAAAAATTTAAATATTCTTATATTTGAAATTTTTGTACACTTTTTCAAAATGCATGCTAGTTACAGATAGAAACACAATATAATTTTAATTCAACATTAAAAAATTTAAGTAAAAAAAAGTTTTAACTTTAAAGAGAACTTAAAAATCGTTCACTTACTACATACACTTACTACACCTAACTAATTTCTTGTGTCCATAACAATTTTCATTAAATTAACAAATTATTTTATTATACTGAGGTAAAGTCGATAAAACTCTGATCTTTATTATTAACTTTTTTCCTTAAATTTTTTTTCCTAATTCTCAAAATGCATTTGCCCGCGGGCGCCAATTCCCCTTTTTATTTTTAACATTGAATAGTAGATGATCTTTTTCGATTAATAACATTCATTTGCAAGTGCGTGCCCGTTTCCACCTTAAATTTTTTTTTTCTACAATTTAACTCTTATTAAATTTTTCATAAGCATTAATAAAAATTTTATAACCGGCTGGTTTAATCTAAATAACCATTGTTTAAGTAATAAATGAATTTGAATGGCATTTTCGATTTAATATTTGGTAATTCTAGACTGCAGTCTTTAATGTTTGTTTTTCATGCAACTTTTTTCATATTTATTGTTTTTTTTTAATTCTCAAAACACATTAGCAAGATGGCACCCCTGCCCCCTTCCCATTTTTATTTTTAGAATAGAATGTAATGTAATTTATTTATAATTTTTTTTATTTCATTCTTTAAACTCATTTCTGCGGGCTCTAATGACCCCATTCAAATTTTTATTTTTAAAATTGAATATAATCTAATTTTTTATAATTTTTTTATATTTCATTCCTAAAACTCATTTGCCTGCGGGCTCCCATGACCCCCTTCACATTTTTATTTTGAAAATTGAATCCTATATAATTTTTTATATATTTTTTTCTTTTTTGATTCTCAAAACGCATTTGCCTGCGGGCGCCCATGACCCTCTTCATATTTTTATTTTTAAAATTGAATTCTCGATGAATTTTAAATACCATTTTTAAATTTTTAAATCCAGCATTTAGTTATTGTAAATAA
>NW_019101529.1:0-7861 GCF_001856785.1 Myzus persicae | reverse complement strand
CCTATTGTTAAGAATAATGAATATAAAAACAATTTAACTATTTAGCATAAAGGAATATTGGTACTTACAACATTGGTTAATAAAAATAACTCGTACATAGAAAATGCGTAATAATAATAATAAAAATAAAAATAATAGTAATAGCAGCTATACATCTTCCATGTCCGACTATGTTTTATAAATAGCAAAATTAATAAGCTGAACCCATTTAGATAAAAAAAATATAATATGTCTGTCTCCTGGTAGTATTCTCCCCCCAATTTTCAGCCAAATCGGTTCGGCCATTCTTGAATTATAAATAGCGTAACTAACACGACATTCTTTTATATATAAATACTGATAAATATTAAATGACTAATAATTGATCCGTTGTTCTCCATCAGTACATATCATAAATATTTAATTATTTATGATAAAATGAATAAATGATTTAAATTAAATTATGAAAGTCGACACTAGAGATGATTTATTTACTTTTTTTTTTGCAGAAATACTGAATAACTAACATATTTTATTGTATAGTTTAATCAAATTGGTGTTTCCCATGGTCGTATGAGCTGAATCTCCAAACACTCGCAGCCATATATCTTATTTTCTTCATTTTTCACCTTAAATATCATTTTATATTTTCCATAAAAATATATTTTGGGAAAATTATGGTTTTCAAGAATCTTCAAGTCAAGCCCTGATGAAACATATGTGCCCTGTATTGAAAAAATAAATTGTAATGAATTCTGAACGGAATGCTGAACGATAAATGATGAGTTGTATTGATTTTATTATGATCTGTTTTTGTAGTAAAAACAAAAAAAATTGTGGACAATGCTACACTTTAAAAACTAACTCAATATTTAACTAACTCAATAATCAGGAAAATCAGTTTTCAAAGATATCGAATTTTTTAAAAATTTTTTTTGTGTAAATTAAAAACCAATAACGAATTTGATTGTACTATAGTAGATAATTTCAATACATTTTTAAATTTTTTTTTCATCATTCAATTTTTCAATTATTTCGTCTGTATTTGAACATTTTTTCTGCAATTGTCAATAAAAAATGTTGACCGGGTAAAAACATTAAAATGTAATAGAAGGTTAAGGTAAATGTACAGGTATAGTTTAAATTTGTTGGTGGAATTTACTTGTTATGAATCCTACCCTAAAATCGACTACCTGTAAATAAACAAAATTTACAATCGACCACTAGAGCATTATCCTCAAGGTCATATTGCTTATAATTATTATATTTGGATGAATAACATGATCCGACATTAGATTCAAAATATATTAATATGTATGTAGTTTCAATATAGATTAATACTAATTTTAGGTCATCACATTTTTAAAATATCATACGATATCTTTATGGTTATTAATACAAAATTGTATTCAGAACTGATTTCATTTTCAGATGGTTATCAGAATTGTTTTTAGGATGTATATATTACCACTGGTATTGGACAGTTAGGAGACTTAATGTTCAAAGCTTTGATAGCCAAAAACCATAAATTTCCGTTCAGATTTTTCAGAGTACTGCATGCCTTTTTTGTTATGTATATATTGGAATTTGGTATCCAACCACCAGTTGAACCCCAAGATGACCAGTTTAAATCAAACTACAAAAAAATAATTTATAGTATACGACAAAAAATCAATAATTAAATTCAATGTAAATTTAAAATCTTCAAACACATTTCATCATATTTATAATATGAATTAAGTTATTCACGACTTGATTTATTCGGTCACATAATTTGTGATATTGATGTAATTATATTTATGTAATATAAAATTGAATGCAGGTCTGTCTGTCCTTTATGCCGGCCTAAACGGCTAAATAAATTTTGGTGAAATCTATTGGGTGTGTTTGAATGGTTCCCCGGAGGTATTAGTTTCACAATTAGACCCGATAGGTCTAACCCGGAGATTTGCTCAAACATAGATTTTGAGATAAACTAGGGAAATCCTTGTAGTATGAAAGTCTTACTGTATTAAAGGGATTTGATACCGTCATTTTCTGTTTTTGTCTAACACACGCGTGACATAGTAATTTAGACGTGTATTTGCCAAACATACTAATTGATCTAATGAAGCGATAATGAATCTGAAAACAGATTTGAATTTGTCGTTAAGTCTACTTAAAATCAACTTTCCCACGTTTTTGATATTATCCCCCAAATTCATAAAAATGTCATATCAAAAAAGTGCATTAAAAAATTTTTGTATTTCAATTTTCGGAGAAGCATGTGTTAGACAAAAACAGAAAATGACGGTATCGAATCCCCTTTTACAAACTTAAATTTTCAAAATATTATACTTACTGTAAAATTATCGTCAAAAGGCCTCATAACTGTTACATTTCCTTTCACCTCGGTTTCATTAAATGTCTTTTTATCAAAATAAATATTAAATTGAAATGGATGGTTTCCATTTGGTTCACATGGATACATTTTTTCAAAAACAACACGATATTCTCCCTGTCATGACAGTAATATTATGTATACAATACACTTAAATGAGAATTATAATACATATGCAATATTATGTTGAATTAATAAATCAGATTATTAAAACTTACAAAAGGCAAGTTTGGCATAAAGCGGTTTTTTGATTGCGACAATGAGAAAGTCCCAATAAGTAAGAATACTTTTATTATTATCATTTTTTTTTTTTTTTTAATACGCCCCTTACTATATTACAACAATGATGGAATACAGTTTGAAAAAATACAACAAACGAAAAATAAATAAAAATCTAAAATAATATATCAATACGTTTAAATATGGATTGACATGCTTGAGCAGTAACCTCTAAATATTTCAGGAAGTATATAGTATATATTTAATTATGTGTAACAGGAAAAATGTAATTTACTTGGTGCGAAATATATAGTTTTTGGAATTTCAATTGAATGGTACAAAAGGAGCTCATTCAGATATACATGTAAATAGTTGTTCTGATATAAAATCGTTGTCAGCATTGCGCGTTTTATCATTTTTAAATTTTTTAGCATTATCAGCTAGATAATGAATTTGTCGATTGTCCCAAACTCAAAACGATAAAGTTAGGTATAAATTGACAAACAGGGTGAGAAGTTGGAGATAGTCTAAGCATTTATGTATATATTATATATATTAAGCTTTTATTTTAATTTTAGATCCTGAGCGGAGAGATGAGTGTCTTGATTTTACAATGATGCGTGTTTTTAAAATACTTCAATTTTGGTCAACAGCAACTTTTCTTGTAGGAAATTTGTCATGTCAAAATCTAACATTGTCAATAGTTTTCAAAAGCGTAAGGAAAAACAAACAAAATATTAAGGAGAAACGGAAATTTTTAAGCAAAGCCAGTATTTGCAAAAATCGAATTTGTTTTTTAGTGTAACTATAAAAAAAAAATGACCGTATTTTCTATGTTTGTGTAAGAACATTGTGTGCACCGAATAATTTTCAAGATATTTTGACTCGTATTGAAATATTTATTTCGATTATCATGGGGGGTTTTTTTTGAACTAATGTCGATAGAGTATTTTCCTCTCATCAAACAATTTTAAAATGTAATACAAGAATCCTCGTGAGTTGATGTTAGCGGATCCACAATAATTTTATATGAGCGTTTGAGTTTAGAATTTTGTCATAATTCGTAAAAATCACGAAAATTAGTTGGCAATTAATAAAAAAATGTCTATTTATATCTAATATTTAATAATGTGATACAAGATTCCTTACAAGTTTCTCTGCCTTTATCAAAAAAAAAAAAAAAACACGACGAGAATCGATGTTTTATAAATGCATTATGGGAAGCGAATAGTAGAATAATCATGAGGGGAGTGTCTTTTATTAAGAGCAAAGCATAGGATGAACAACCGTTTCGTTTGATTTGATTTTCAATAAATCATGAGTGATTATTTTTTAAATACTCTTTATAAATAATTTTTAGTTCTTACTGTTACTTGTAATTATTACTTATATAATATTACCTATATATATATGATATCCTACATATAAAACCCATTGTTAACGTTATCACTTTAATTTTATTTGATATTTATAATATATTTGAATTCGATTGCAGGCCAACAAATTAGTCCACATTTGAGAACTTTAATTTTCAATTTTATTGGGAACTCTGTTTTAATATTTAAGGCATTGTTATGTTACACATTCAAATTAATGTAACTTCAAAATATACAAATAGGTATAATAAGTTCAATTATTAGAGTACAATAAAATAAAATCTGTACAAACATAATTAATACGATTAAGCAATCAAATCACCATAAAATTATATCAATATTTTTACAGGGCACATATAATACACCAGGAATTGACTTAAAAAAAATCCATGATCATAACTTTCCCAAAGTGTATTTTAGTGGAAAATATAAAGTCATGTTTAAGGTGTAAAATGAAACAATGCAGTACTTGGTTGTCTGGTATTGGAGTTTAATCTTGTCTGACCTTGGAAAAAACCATTTTGATCAAATCATACAGAATAATAAGTTATTTTCTTGTATTATTGTAAAACAATAAATTTATTATGTCTTTCTTTTAACAAATAATATAAATTAATTATTATACTCAATTATTATAAACTCTAGGTGATATTATTATCAGTTTTCGACAAACTGTCTCTGTTACGGAAAGTAAGTTGAATTTAACCGAAGAACAGGATTTCAATGAGTTATTCAAGTTACTTATAAGAGATTTATAATGCGATGATGCACTAAGTAGTCATATTCCGACTTGAGGTGCATAAAATGACAGAGCCACTTACTAGAGTGTGGATGGACTCGACACCATTTCGCCACAATCAATGAAGAAAAGAAACCTGCTCTGCATCGTGTACTGTACGATTTATTAAATTATTGATCCTGAGTCTTGCGATTCGAGGCCTAGAGGCTCGATAACTGTTCATTAAAAGTGTTACATTGAATAAAATGTATAAATACGATGAAAACATCTTAGTAGGTTTGTGTTTTTTAAATTTTTGAGCAAGCTAACATTATTTAATTTACATTAACATTGTAGTCCTTAAAAAAAAAAAATTTGTAAATTTAATAATTTCTAAATTTAATATGGTTACAAGTTACGATAATTTATAATGGGTTCATCAAATATGTAGATACAAACCTTTATATAGCAGGAACCGCGTGAACACTAGCAAGATACATTAATCATCTAATCGGTTTATTTTCTTTATAATTATATGTGCAATATGGAAAGGAGCATACTACATGCGTCCGAAATTATGATCAGTAGGTAGTCCTGTGAAAAAAATATTTACAGTCTAATAAATTTAATATGGTTACAACTTACGATAATTTAAAGTAGATACAAATCTTTATATAGCAGGAACGCGTTAACCTTAGCAAGATACATTAATCATCTAATTTTTTTATTTTCTTTATAATTATACGTGCAATATGGAAACGTTCTTGAACTTGGCATACTCATAATGCCTATTAACTTTGAAAATTTATTAGAAAAGTTCACCATTTTTTTTTTTAATTGATATTAAAAAGCATAGAGCTACATAAAATAAAAATACATCTGAAAATGACTCTGTTATTATTTATTTGAAATTTAAAGTTACGAAGTAATGATTTTAAACGCATATTCAAATTATTAGTTGATGAACAATAAGTACCAAGTATCTATTTCTATTTTTACTATTTTATGTTTAAACTTATACATTAATTTTATTATGTTTATAATGTGGTAAGTATCCTTTAATAGTTGAGGATTGAAAATGTGTCGACAAATAAGACAATTCACAATAGATTAGGTTACAATATAATATATATTAAAGATGTGAATTTTGTTAAATTTTTTTTATCGGTAAATTATTTTTTACCCAAAAGAATGTTGTGCTGCTACTCTAATCTAATGCATTCAATAACGCCTTTTACAAATTGTAAGGAGATAACTTTTTTTATCAACTGATCATACAGAAGGATTCTCATTTTAAACATAATATTAACTCATTCTAATAAGACAATTTTTTTAGTATTTTTGGTGACATTATCGCAAAGTTTGAATCATTCGACAAATATTAAATATCAGCCAAAAAGTCATGAAATTCAAAGATGATAAAATTAAATACATAAATACATAATCATGTAAGTAGGTATTCAACAATAGCTTAAGGACGATATTACCTAACCTTGTAATTTATTTTCAATCTTTAGTTATACAAATTGAACATTTTATAGGTTTTAATGAATTTTGTCAGCATTTTCACTCTAAAATTGAAAATAAATCATATTTATGTACCATTAATACTCTTCAACTGCTTCTAAAACGACTTATGCAGAACCTTGTAAAATTGTTCATACATTTCTTTAAAAAAATTTAAAAAAAAAACAAAAAGATACAAAATATTTTTAAAAAGTTGAAATAAATGGATTGACAATGTTTAAATAAACAAATTTCGTGAAAATTTAAACTATCAACGGTGGTTTATTTTTGAATGACAACATAATAAGAAATCGATCAATAAGAATTTGGGTGGATAATCTTGAACTCAAATGATTTGCAAATGTTCGTGATTTTATCAAAACTCCAACTTCAGACCCTACAAGCCGCCCTAAAAACTATACAACAGTAGAAAACTGTATGTGGAAATTAAAACAGGTAGGTATATACAGATATGCTATAAGTTATTATGCAGTACAACATGAGAATACAATATTGTATTATTATGAAATATCATAATAGTTCCCAAAAATAAAATAAAATATATAAGATAATAATTGTGATTTTAAATATGAGGCATGGCAAGATTGGACACTATATTTTATGACCTAAGGTAAATTTTATCATGGTGGTTCCAATGTACTAAAAAATTATGCATTGTAAATTGTATGAAATTCAAAGGTATTACCGTAGAACGTTGTCCATCTCCGTTTGTTGTTGTCACCTAGCTACTATCCACTTTGAGTATTTACTTTCTTACTAGTTATTACTTAGGTTAACTACTACTTTTATGGTTTTTCAAATTTCAAAAATTACTTATTATAAATATTAGTTATTGGTGTTACACTGTTACCAACTCAATTTACTGTTATAGTTTCTATTTTTCTAACATGTTGTTTTCTTAGTATTTTACAGTGTTTGGAAGGAACGAGTTCCAAAATGATCGTATTTCTGGAACGAATTTCTTTCTATAAATAAAGAACGAGAAAATGAACATATTGTTTTTTTTTCAAGAAAAATAACGACATTTTTCGTTCCCTTTGAGTTCCAATTCCACAGATATGTAAACAATTTAAATAAAAATATATTTTTTCTTGGTGGATATGTTGCCAATTAGTGATCGTTATCGAGTGTCGAAGTTAATGGTATAATATAAAATTAACTTATACTGTTTAAAAAATAATAAATTTAGATGAATAAAAGAAAAAATATATATTCAATATTTAGTGAAAAATGAGTTTATTATATCAAAATATTCTTATTTTAATGCTTATTTTTGTAAACCTAAGCGAAAATTCATGAAAAAATAAATAATAATTTGTTGTCTATCTTCACTTCTATATTCACTTGTTGAGAAATCTCATCATACAGTTATGCCTCTCATACGGAATCACCCTTTCTGCTAGTCTTGAACCATTCAATCGAAATTCAAAATATTATAATTTTCACATCAAGTAAATTACATTTTTCCTGTTACAAATAATTACCCATTCCTATATACTTCCTGAAATATTTAGAGGTTACTGCTCAAGCATGTCAATCCATATTTAAACGTATTGATATATTATTTTAGATTTTTATTTATTTTTCGTTTGTTGTATTTTTTCAAACTGTATTCCATCATTGTTGTAATATAGTAAGGGGCGTATTAAAAAAAAAAAAAAA